>NC_038249.2:40931569-40933040 GCF_000004515.6 Glycine max
GACCAATCAGCTATTGATTGGATTAGTCATGGCATAAAAAAAATTCAAACAATGCATATATATTTTAGGAAACTATTAAATTGGAGATTATATATGAATTGATGAAATCATATTATGAAAACACTTTTGACTAAATATAAGACTTATTGTTTCAAGTTCAAGAGTAACTTTCTACAAATTCAGACATATATAAGGTAAGTTTCCCACAAGATTTCAATTTGAAAGTCTCTAATTACTCAAATAGCTTTGGAGGAGTGGTGGCTTTGTTATTAGCATATAGACTTGTTTTCACATGGGTCTGCCCTTTACAACTATATCTACACAATACTATCATTCCTTCAAGGTTCAAGCTTGAAAACCAAAAAACTTGAGAGTATCAGAAAGTCTTCCTACAAACAAAAAAGGTACACATTAATAGCAAAAAAACAGCCAATTATCTATTCTCTTTTTGAAAGATTTAAATTATTATTTTTTATAAGAGACATTTTGTTTAATTTTTATGCTTTGATAGTGGATTCCTCAATGAATACTGGATCAAGTGAGAGGCAAGGTAGTCCACAAACTGAAGGAATGGTCACTAGTCCTAAACAAGGAGAAAATGATTATTTGAAGCCAAAGTTGATGACTCAACCACAAAGAGTGATGGAGGAGGAGGAGATAGAAGAATGCAAGACCCCACAATCAGGGAACCAAATACCAACCATATTGGAGTGCCCACCTGCACCAAGAAAGAAAAGGCCAACTTCACCAAATACGAGAAAATTATCAGCAATTGATGATCATGGTCAATTGAATTTCTTTGAAGAGATCAAGTCAGAGGAGGTAGAGCTCTTCTTCCAATCCATGCATGAGTTTAATAGGACTCACAAGAGATGCAAAAGTTTATGAAATTAATTCTTATTACTTTAATTTGATGCATAATTGTGGGTGGATAGGTACTAAGTAGTCTTACATGTATAATTTCCCAATTATGTTAGGATTTTAGTGGTTGCTTATGACTAGGACTGTCGTCCATGTAAGATTAGCTTCTATGACATAGAAGAACATGTAGAAATAATATGGATAATACTAATGTTTGAATTTTAATGGATCATATCGTTTTATTGCAATTTTTTAATGTATGAAATTTATTGTCATTGTATTATTCGACCAATACCCACAGATTTTTATTATCTTGCCATGACTCGATTTTGGATGATTTCAATTCACTATTTGTTACAGTCTATTGTAATTAGAATTAATTTTTATTTGAGTAAATTTGTTAAAAAAATTAAGATGATTAATTTCGTTTCAATAAAAAAAATCAAGTTTTACAATTATGAAAAAGATACGAAGTTGTTGAGAAAAAAAAAAGTTGAAAGACAAAAAAATGTTGGAAAATTTACGAATAATTTAGAGATAACATTTTTTAAATATTTGCTGATAAATTTCAAATTTTAGATACATGAAAACAAATTTTTAAAAAAATTAC
>NC_038249.2:40933140-40949394 GCF_000004515.6 Glycine max
CCTGATTATTATCGTATCACTGTCTAATGTCTAAGATATCAAAATCAAGTAAACTAAATATTACGCTAAGTCTGCATATTGTTTCATTTTATTTTACCATGTAATATCTTTCTATTTCATAATTTCATTCTACTCTATTCTATATTAATCCTAACTTAGTTTTGGTATTAAACAGTTAGCACAATCTATTCGTCTAAGGCATCATATTTAAAACGTCTAGTAAGGGATGAAAAAAATCAGTTAAAATGAAAGGGGTAGGCTCAAGGAATCTTTCAAATTATTTTTTGAAGAATCTTCCAAAATTGATAAATATTCTTAGTTCTTTAAATTTGAAGATTTTAGAGGATTGCACATATTTCCAAAATAAATTTTGAAGCTTAACCGTCTGCACGTTCTTTTCATTTTTTTTTATTTTCTTTCTCTGCTAACACTCAAACATAATTAAGAAAAAAAATCTCATAATGGAACTAATGTAAAATGTTTAACCTCAAAACTCTCCTGGATTTAATTTACATCAACGATTAGGGTAAAAAACTACCAAAAAATGCCTTCATTTGGAATATTTTATTGGTTGATTAGACTATATTTAACAAAATATTTTAGTTGTTTCGTAACTAGAAAAGTTTGTTTAATTATTTAATAAATAAGTTTTTTAATAATTTTTTTATTAGTTTCTAGCCTTTTTTAAAATACTATTTGAGATAACATCTTTTGAAATGTTGACTTCTAACTTTTGATATTTTAACTTTTGATATTATTTTTTAAAATAAATCATGATTTATTATTTTTTTGTTATTTTACACTTTTCATTTATTTTAACAACTAATTTTATTAAATAATTATAATTTAATAAATTAATTTTTCATATTCAACTATCAGGTAACTTTTTAACTTCCAATTAATTTTACCAAACATATTCTTAGCCTCTACTAATAACTATTTTCTCTAACAGAAATTAAACCATTAAATACATTAATAGTAAAAAAATATACTAATAATATTATGTACGTAATGATAATATATATTATTTTTTTATACTAACAAAAATATTTTTTTATATACTCTATCATGATATTAATTTTTTTTTTGGTTATCTTAATATTGATATTGAGTTATAATATTTATAACAGTTTAATTTTATTAAATAAAAACTATACCAACAAAAATAAATCTAATAACAAATCATTAATAAATGGATTTTTTTTCTTTTTGTAATGATTATACAAGGAAAAGAGAAAAGACATGTGGTACCCAAATATCTATCAAAGTAAAATAAATGAATTGGATAAAAACAAAAGGTCAGATATATGAGGGAGTACTATGTATTGGTTTGAATTAAACTCTGATTGATTAAAATAATAAACTATTTAATAAACGAATTTATTTCGTTAACTTATAATAGTTTTTTTTTTTTCAAACATTGTGATAATGAGAAGAGTAAAAATTAATAAAAACTTTTTGTTTCTTCCTTTTTTTGAGTTTTTAAACAAACATTTTTTTTATATTACATTATTTTTTTAAAAAAGTTACCCATTAATATTACATTTTATTTTATTTATTACATTATTAATTTTTATTTTTAGTAAAATATAATTTTTTTAAAAATGAGAATATAAAATTAACTAAAAATTTTGAAATTATAAATTACTAATGTAACTCAATGATTAATTTTACTAAATACTACCCAGTTGGTACAATAAGATGATGTGGAGATGACATGCTTGCAAAGATTGTGGCCTCATGAGAGGAGAGTTTTATTCTTCATCAACAACCTCCTAATATTATGAACACCCTCCTAATAACTAATGTTATGAACACAACTTGTAATTTTGTTTTGCTGTTGTAAAAGAATATTTTTTAATTTTTTTTCTTAGTCTTTCAATTCATCAAAAGAAAGATATATTGACTAGTTCAGGTCAAAAAATAAGTAAAATTTAACCAGAAATAAATATCCTTTTAATTGGTATTACTTGGGATATTCAAAACTAATTTTAAAAATATTTGTAGAATATTAATTGAATAATAGAAAGATCTTCATTTAATTTAAGAACATATTTATTATTAATCTATAATAATGTTAAAAAAAATAGTAAATAATAAATAATTAAAAAAATTAAATTTTAATAGAAAACCGACTAAGTCTAATATTGTTGGGAGATGCAAGACTAGTTGAATGGTTAAGAAATAAGAAAAGGAGAAAAATATTTTGAGTTGGATCCTTCATATTAATAAAAAAAAATTAACAATTAATATTTACCATAAAGAAAAAGTCTAATATTATCATTAGGCATGCTTGTATTGGTAAAATTTTCTTTTATTTAATCAATTAAGCAATGAATTAAATTAAATGGCTATACTTTAATAAATAAATCATCATAATTAATTATATATTTCTATTATTTGTTGTTGAAATTATGCAAAACAATAAAAATATTAATTAATAACTTTCATAAATAATTAATACTAGCAATTTTGTTCCTTTTCTAATTAATTAATTAATTTAATAAATTCATTGGTAGAATAAATAATTAAAATAAAATAAATTTTAACAGAAAACTGAATTATTCTAATATTTTCATTTGGCATGCTTGTATTGGTAAAATTTACTTTTATTTGACCAATTAATTAAATTAATGGCTATTATTTAAGAAATTAATTATCATAATTAATTATATATATTTCTATTATTTGATGTTGAAAGTATGTAAAAATAAATAAAAAATATCTATTAGTTAATAATTTTCATAAATAATTAATACTAGAAATTTTATTCAATTTGTAATTAATTTAGTCAATTAATTTAATTAATTAATTAGTTTAAGAAATTCATTGGTTGACTTTGACTACCATTAAAGTTAATGTAATAATATATTTTATTATTTCTTAACAAAAAGTTTAAAGGTTAAAAATTTGTTGTTTGACTACAATAAATATGATTCATTTTTCCAACACATCCTTACTAATATTTTAATTCCTTAATTTCAATTATTAGACGCGTTTAGACCCAAATATTGAATTATATTAAATACCAAAAAATATTGAATTATATATGCAATATGCAATGCTCACATAAGAACTGTTGTTTTCTAAATTAAACATGTACTCTTAAATCTTAATCTTAAATTAATTATCATTTATCAACAAATACATGTTTGAAAGTTGGGTGAGAGTTTCTATTTTCAAAGTAAAAGAAAAAAAGTATAACAAGCATATTTATATAAAATAAAACGCACTATCGTATACATAATACACACATCATTGACATTAGTATTAGTGTTAATAATGTCAATTTGGTTCGGTTGCAGAAAGCACCAATTGAAAACCAGTGGCAGATTCAGAACCCAGAAGAGTTCAGTGGGGGGAAAATATTTTTTTAAAAAAATACAGTAAAATGTCCAATCAAATAAAATATAAAAGGGACAGAACATAATAAAAAAAAACTAGTCATTAAAAACTAAAAATTAACAATAACTATAATATGAAGGCAGCAGAGGTAAATTATAGAAAAAGGGGTACAAATAATAACAACACACTAGTATATTCTTATGTTTCTGTCAAAATAAACCCACTAGTGCACCCCCTCAGCACAACTTTAGTTTTTAACTTTCTGGGTTGATTTTCAATTTTTTTTTTCGATTTAGACGTGAGCACCCTTAATTCATTGTGTACTCAAAAGCAATTGTGCTTGTAGTATCCTTTTCATTTTTTAGGTATATAATTGTTAGTAGCATGTTTTGGGCCGATTTATTGGGTTGGGCTTTTTATTAGGCTTTTTGAAGTTCTTGTCTCTTGTAACATAGTATTTGGTTGGAGGGAACAAATGGAAGGAGAGGATTATTTTAAATTTTGGTTATTTGATTTAATTTTTAGAAGAGGAGAATAAAAGGGAACAAAATCGCTCCTTGTCTATTTTTTGTTCTCCTCTAATATTGGGAGGATTTGGAAGTGAATGAAAGAAAACTTAAAATATTTCAATTGAAATAATTAAAATATCTGCTTGTGTTTTGAGATTTTAAATTATAAAAATACAAGATAAATTTATTTTTAAAACCTCTCCCCTTACTTGTGAACCAAACTGAAAAAATGACTATCATAAATCTTTATTAAAATCCCTCCCCTCTCTTCCTCTCAACCAAACATTATCTCTAATCAAAATCCTTCTCCTCCCTTGCCTTTCCCTCCCCTTTCCTCCAACTAAATTCCTCACATCTCCCCCCTCTTTCGAACCAAATAGTCAGTAAGAGTTTCGCCACTTTCTTTTTTACTTATTATTTGGGTTGGTCATTAGTTTGCATTAAAATTAACTTCTCAACTTTAAAAAACAAAATTCCCAAAACGAACAAGTACCTTATGTAAGAAATATCAAATATATAAGGAAAAAATGTCAATTCTATACAAAAACAAAATGTCAAATAGTTATGGGAAAAAAATGTTTTTCTAGATAGTACATAACCCAAGCGTGAACTGAGCCGTCACTTGTCACATAAATTCGGCTATTTCTTCATTAAGAAACCTACAAACAATACGCTGAAAACAGAAAAAGCAAATTTACATGACAACCGATCTGATTTTGATAACAATATAGAATTGAAAGAAAAAAAACTCAAACAACCAAATCAAACAAAATACTTTTTTTAATCATTTCAGAATCATGGCCACAAAAAGAGACATCAAGTTTTCCATTGGTGCACTCGACATAAATATAGTAATCACCGGCAAGAACAGAAAAAAAATTTATTAAAATAAACGTACCTGGAAACGTCCAGGAGATAGAACTTGTTAGGATCTTGTATTCTGTTATATGTGTGACCCTTTAATGTCAAAACTATTGTATAGAATAAGCTCGTATCACTTCCACCACTGGTGCTTGACACATTGGACACTTTCTTCTACTTTGGAGCAAATCATTAGCACATTTTGAACATGTGCACATGTGCCCACATCTGCAAGACAAATAAAATAGCAATATGTAAGTGATTGACATCAAGTACAAACAAAACAAAATTGCTGATTTTCAAAGTGAGGCTGAATAGCACCTGTACAACAAAGAATCAATATTGCTTTCGCAGCATATACAGCAAAGTCCTTTCCTCACACATTCCCATTTAGATTTATCGTCTGTTGAAACACCGTCATGTATTCCTGTGATGAATTCCACTTGGTCATCTAAGATTATTAATAGAGGAAAGTTATTTTTCTTAAACAATAATGTTACAAGTCAGGTAGATAGGCTGTTGAAAAAGTATATAAAATAAAAAAGGACAAAAATAATCTGACCTGATGAACCAGTTGAGCGATTTAGGGCTGCAGAGACTTCTTGTCTTATTGAGCGTTGCAACTCAAGTTGCATATCCATACAGGCCTCCAGCATTCTCTGCATATTATTCATCCTTTGCTGTAGCCTAACCATGTCAATTCTCAAGTCATTAACAATATCCCACTCCTGCCAGAAAAATCCAATCAGAAAATTATTAAAATAATAACACGATTATGAGATGGGAAAAGTAAGCACTAGAATGTCAAGACTAAAGAGTACATCAGCTAAAGAAAAGCAGTTATGTCCTGCAAATGAACGCACAATTCCTAAGCGCTGATTATTTATGTCACTCTGTGACCAATTGTCATGACGTGAGTGCCGATCCCATAAAGGCTGAGGCGGAGGTGTTGGTGGCAAGGGTCGGTCAAGTGAGCTATTAACAGTAGCCTGAGGACTAACTATTGGATCCCTACTGTGTTGCCGTGAGACTTGTTCTGCCAAGGGGGAAGGGGTTGTCTCTTGCAGCTCCCATTCAACGTGAGCATGACCTTGCCTTTCAACATATGATTGTATTAACTGGTCAAGACTTTCACGAAAACTGCTGCCAAGGAGGTTTGAGACACTTCTCCTGCCAAAGGAAAATAAATATTTATTCTAATTTTCTTGTTTCATTTACAAAAGAGATTTGCTGAAACTCTCCAATCATATCAACATACCTACTTAGCAATTCCCTGAGCTCAACACTGTATACATTGTCATCTTCAGGAAAATAAAATCCATGAATTCTACCAACTGGAGCTACTTCATTATCAGATGGTCCTCCTAACCAAATTTCCACAGCTTCTTGAAAGCCACCATCCTCTTGCCACACTTCAGGGGCTTCTTGCTCCTGCATACGAGAATTTTCTCCATCTTCACCTCCCAATATGTTTTGGGGCCATTCATTTGTTGTGCTACCGAGCTGATTATCATCCACACTTTGATGCCAGACACTTCCGTCATTTTCAATAATAACTTCTTCCTGTTGCTCCCCTTCCAGAGCAATAGATTCAATCAAATCTACATCATCAACTATATCGCTTTCATCATTAATTATATCACCCCGCTGAGATTGCTCAGTATGTACCTCACTTAACTCATGCATATTGCCTTGGTCTGTATCTTCAATTTGCAAGCTTGGTTGAGTAAGGCCATTAGAAGGATCTTCAGTTGGCATCGTATCAACATTTCCTCCAGTGCCATCTTCTCTTTCAAACCTGGTACTAGAAGATGATTCCAAATCTCTTGTTTCCACATGAGCAGAAGAGCCTTGCCGATCTAAATTCTCACAAATGGTTCCTTGTGAACAAATCTGATCACCTGATATCTCAAGTCCGTCACTTACCCTGTTATTAGGTTCAGATTGTTGAGAATGTACAGTTGGGACTGCTTGTGAGCTGCTAGCTCCAGTTTCTTCAATAGTATTAACATCAATATCGTCCTCAGATGAGGTATCAGATGTGTTACTGGTTGCTTGACTGCAACCAAAATTGTCCTTTCTAAAAACGAAACCTTCCCTGTTCAGAAGTTAACATCATTGGCATAAAGCAGATACATATAACAATTTAACATGGAGGAAGGAAAATGCACTGGTAGCTTTAAGCAATAAAACTAAAGCAACAAATAACAGTTAGACTTTCATTTGGCTTATGGGAAAATAAGGTAGAGAAGGTTGTTTCAACAAATAACAATTTAGATTCATTTGGCGTAACACATCTTTCAAAATGATCTTCATGCACTGGTTGCCTTAAACCCTGGGTCTGTCATTTTCCAGCAAAGTACACACTACCAACATAATATAGTTCACAAAAAGAATCACCATTTCAAATTTACCATCATATTTAGAAGTTATATAACTGTATTAAAATTGTTAAAGATCTGATTGGATTTGATGTAAATAGGGAAGCTTGGAAACTACTGTATAGCTAATTTGCAGGGATTCTTATTCATTGTAATTATTTTATCATTCTCTGATTATAAATAAACCAGTATGTGTGTGGTGCCTATGACATAGTTTCTGTATACTGTTATAAAAATATTTTAGATGATGCTTACATTATTCTTGCTTGACTGTTTCATTCACTTAAAACATGCTTATACTAGCAGAAGTTTATCTTTTGTTATATCAAATTCAAGCAACCACATGTTTGAACAAATACAGAAGATGTGTACCAATCTGCCGCTATATTTTTTGGTTGGAAAGTGTAAAGGATATATGTCCAAGAATAAACTCACAAGACATTTAGAAGATGGAAAATGAATAGCAGAATCTCAGTACACGTCAGATGTATGGATTCAAAATAGAAAAGAAAGTCAACACAAGATGTTTGACCTATTTAAGTAAAATAAAAGAAAATTAGGTGATAATAGAAAAAGTTAAGTGAGCAAGAAGGAAATCCAGAAGACTCCACATAAAATCAATATTTAGTTTATTCTCAACTTAAATGGCAATATGAACTGCATACCTTAGACCTGATACAGTCTGCTTTTGTCTCAATAAGCCTAATTCACTTTCTGCAATGGAAGTGGACTTGTTATTATCAATCGATCTGTCATTTCTCAAGAACCTGCCTCTAAGCAAGGCCTGAAAATATTTTAACAAACAATCATCAATTGCAAGAGCAAAGCTTAGATTCAAACCAAGTCCTATATTTTAGATTCTTGGTTCAAATGGACTCAAATTTATAGTATTTCCCACTTCTTTCCAAGGTTTTCTCAATTATAGCTTTCCAGATTCTAGGATTTTTTCTATTCTATATTGTGTAGTACAGTTCTCCATTCACTATGCATGTGATGAAATCATTAAACTTCATGTTCCTCAACAAATTTGAGCATAAAAATAAAACCAATAATTACAAGTTCCCCTAAAATCATTACAGTTCAAATTCACTTAAGAATGCCTTCTAACACTCTAACTCAACTGAAGCAAATATTCTACTCATTATATGGGGAAAAAAAGATCCAATGCTCACACATTATGCGCGTATGGTACCGGAAAAGTAAAGAAATATGGCCTACAAGAAATGAACCATTTAACAGGCAAACCTGTATGCGATTGCGATGGGGAAAATGAGATACAACTCGATGGTTCAACAATTCTTGAACTTCTCTTTGCCTTTCCATCTCAGCTTTCTTAAGCATATCAAGAAACACCTGTCGACCACGTAATTTACGGATTCCCCGCCGTGTATGCTCAGTTTGGTGTTGGCCCTCATTCTGATTAACAACAAATCCATCACGAACGCATTCGATTTGGGTACCAATTTCAGAAGATTGTTCTTCCCTACTTTCCCCAGAAGAAACGCCTCTCTGCTGGCTGCTCATCTGTACCCACTCCCTTATGGCACTCACCCTTTCCTGCTCAGTTTCCCCAAGCCATTCTCCCCTTGAATTATTTCCTTGGGAATGATTTGATGCATGATCCCTAGAACCACTATTCATCCATTCCCTGAATATTTGCCTCACTCTTTCCCTTTCAACTACTCCAAAATCAGAGGAGTTTTCACGGCTAGAATTGTTTAATTCCTCCTGTTCATCATGGAACTCATTCTGACTTTGTGACCAGGTTTCAGAATCATTCTCACCCAAAACTGCATCCTCTATCATATGCTCTTCCCTCTGGTTGCTGCTGTCGGGCAAATTTTCCTGTGAGAGGTCCACAACCAACCCATCACTCCTTTGTACCTCCCCGGGTCTTCCTTGAACTTGTCTGACTACCTGCTCATCTTCAATCTCTCGCCACATTTGCAAGACCGAAGGTGACCGGGTGCCTCCCCTCCCTCCATCTCCTTGCCTCCCAGATGGCTGGGAATGGGATTCCCTTAGGAAAGTAGATTCGAGCACAGTCACATTATGCACACCAGCAACTGCCATTTCTAATTTAGTTTTATAACAAGCACAAAGATCTTTTCAACCCATCTAACTCAAATGCACTAAAATTTGCATACCAGATGGGAAAATCAAAGAGACTCAGAAATAGTCCTTACATTTCCATGGATTTGAATCACTTTTGCTGTCACCATTGCTCTCCCTGCTATCATCATCATCAACATCATCAGTATTATTAGCCTCATCAAGGAAAATAATTACAAACTTAGAATTTCACAAAATTTGCTATGGAAAGGAATTACTGCTAACTCAACCTTAGCCTGCCAAAATAACAACAACAATAATAAAGGAATAACAAATCAATCAATTTCTTCAATTTTTACTGTAAGTTTGAGAGTTGAGTTTGAGAGTTTCCATATTGGCTAAATAAATAGCTTTGCTAAGCTAAAATTCTCAAAGAATGAGAATCTTGAATTTTCCAGAAAAGCAAAAAAGCATCGAGATCATTCAATTCTCCGATAGTTAAAAAAAAAAAAAGCAAAAGTGAAACAGGAATGTGATTCCACAGAATTCTTCAGCAAAACTGAGTGAGAAACATTCGAGTATTGGAAGAAAATTCAACAGTGAAGCGTGAAGCATGAAAAGGAACGTACCAGCGAAGTTCTGCCTTTGATTTCTAAGTAAAGAAAAAGTAACCTAATAATCTCAGAACAAAAATCAGAGAGAATGAAAATGGAAGAGGAAGACACAGTAGAGAACGAAACAGCGAAAAGAGAGAGGGAAGAGCAGCTGCGAGTTTAGAAAAGAGTCATAAATGTGGACACGTCAGCGTCTGAGACTTTTTCTTTGAATTTTCTTTTCTTAAAAAAAGCAGCTATCATTTCGGTGACACGTGGCGGTTCCTCTTTTGTTCCGGGCAATTGACGAAACGTTCCAAATCTTAAATCAAACGTGAAGTTTGGTGGAAGCCAAATCCTAAACGACTTCGTTTCATTATGTTATACAGTTGCACTTACACATATACATCTTAAAATCTCTTTCGATGATTTTCCTTTTAACCAGAACAATTAATTATATTTTTCTTGTCCTTTTAGTCCACCAAACACAAAACATCTTAACAGTGAAAATCGGAAACGTGTCTCAATAAGCTCTTTATTTTAATGCATGGGATTTAGATTAGCCTTTGCAGATAAGTACGATTCAAAAAAAGAAATTTGTTTAGTGTTCTTTTTTTCTATAAATAAAACTTTAACAGAAGAAGATACTATAGTACTTCTTAGTTTTTATGGTTAAAACGTCACAAATTTCAGTAACTACTTACGACTGTAGATATAAATAATTTATCATCACGAAAGTTTCACTTAAATTGTTTTTTTTATTACACAACCATTTCTTTATAGCTTCTCATCATACAGTCATGCTTACGTTTTTATTTTTATAAGATACTTCAATTAATTATGAGCATTGAATTATTACCCTTACCCCATGTCAAATAAAGTTGGGCACCACAAAGTAATGGGGGGACTAGGTTAGCTATGATCAATAGACTACAAATTTCATTGGGAAAAAAGAAGTATAAAATTCAGGTGTAAAGAAATGTTTTACATCCGGAATAAGAGGAAAAGCTAATTAATCAACTAGTTTTGAAACAGTAAAAAATGATTATTGTCAATCATGAAGAGAGCTATATATGTTTCCGATGGTGCATATATTCTTTAGATAATTGATGTAATCATGCGGTCGTTCTTTATACTATATCGCATCCAATTCTACAACTGGTTTCCTCTTTATGTGGCTACATTGAGCATATAACTGCAAAAAGAGGCAGATTAATCATCACAGGGAGTAGTTACAGCATAGTAAATGCCTTGTCCACCGTCCAAATATTGCAAACTTGGTTTGACCTATGGCCATTTAAGTTAAAGTTACACTATATATATACATGAAAATAATTACTTTTGCACGAGAAGTCCTATTAAATGTATAATATAATTAAGAGTTTTTAAATATTTTTATTATAAGTTTTGCACGATACTAGAATTTTTTTTACAGAACGATAATTAATACTACAACAATTTTATTATTCATAAAAAATGTTTAACTAAATATATAATAGAATGCATGAAGATAGTTGGAAAATTAACCCTCTGCCTCTGGTAGAAGGTATGGTCATGATGATGTTCACAAAAGGCTGCATCCAACACATGACGCTTTTGTGGAAGGAGGCCTCACTTTACATTGGTCATTAATTGGTTCATTTTAAGTTCCTAAAATCCGTGGATAGATTTGGATGTGTTAATTTAGTATTAACTAGTTGAAGAAAGCCTTATATAAAACATAGATGTGCTAAACATGTCTGCCAAAAGGTGCTTCAACGCAATCATCGATCAGCTTAATTGCTTTGTATATAACATGTACACAGCAGAGATATTCTTATTGAAAATCAAGGAAAATTGGAAAACTGCCCCTTTCCCCCCCAAAAAAGAAACAATAAAAAAGACCACATCCCCTATTAAATTAAGGTCCCTTGTTTCAGCCCCACATTTCTGCCTCTGATTTATGATTGCCTTTGTTGAGTGACAAATTTCCGAACACATTGCATGCATGCTCCGAAAGAGGCGGGAATAGGCATGCATGGTTCTTTCTCTTAATGTTTCACTATGATCTCAACTCAAAACAGCTATTTTACTGGTAGATGAACATGTAATATATAGAGAAAGACATTTATATATATCCACATATAGGTTTGAATTATAATTATTTTAGTTACTCGTAACTCAACTTTAAATGATATCTTTTCACCAAAAAATAACTTTAAATAATATCTTTATGAATTTCTCAGTCCATGTGCACAACTGAACAAACTAATTTAAATACCAAATATTAGTGAAGATTGGATCTACTACAGGGGATCTTAATATCTCATAAAATATATAGTGTCAATCTTTTAAGTTACTCAAGATATTATCATCTTATTTTGAAAAGAAAAATAAAATAAAATGAGAATTATTTATCTCTTGGTAATCACCAATGATGTAAGCAAAATGAGCATTTCGTCTATATAAAATAATAATAATGATAATAATAATAATAAATCTCACTAACAAGAGTTGACATATTTGACCAAGTCTTTTGAACATTAATTAATTGTAATTCGAGTTTAAATCTTCAATTTTCTGTACTGATAAATGATGTGTAAATTTCATATAAATTATTGTTAAGAGTTATTGGTCTTTTGTGATCTTGACCCTAAAAGAGATATTTTATTTGTCTCTTAAATTTTGATCATTTTATTTTAGTTATTCAAATTAATTTTTTTTTCTCACTTCAAAAAATATTATTTTTAATATATTATGCAGTAAAAAAAACTTAAAATTGTACATTTAAACTAACAAATGGGCTAAGAATATCAATTTTTAAAATTAAAAGACTGAAAAAATAAATTTAGATTAAGAAAATAAAAAACAAAAATAACTTAAATTTGAGAGAAAAAGAGAATTTAAACCTAAAAATAAAGCTCTGACATCCAACATCCAACATCCAACATCTAACATCTAACAATCTAATAGAAATGCACTGAGATAGGAAAGTGGTGCGTGGCGTGAAAAGGTTAGCTAGCTTTCTTTGAGTCCTATCCTTTCTTATCTAATCGGCATTAATTGGTCCAATGGGCGGATACCCCGAAGATATATTATTGAAGAAAGGCACCAGACCAATAACATGCCAAAAATCATATACTATTTGAGTATGATCTGGATGTGAAATGATGTAGGCCACGGAGCAGAACCACCACCAAGCAACCTTCTTCACTTTTGAATACAGATTTCCCTCCCTTTGCTAGCTGCTTGGAGCCACATCTATCCCCGTTTAAGAATTTTGTAATTTTTAATTTCCAAAATTTACATTTTTTTCCCTTAATTTGTTTTAATTTAATCTTTGCGGGTTGGTCAGACATCTTTGTGCACCAGATATTACCAGCATGTCTGGTTACACGTCAATTCTTGTAATACATATGCATCTATCTATCTTCTACATCTCAATGGAGACTAGCTTCTTACAACTACAGATTTTTTTTTAATGTTACGTGACTTTTTAAGACTTTGAAGGTGACTTTTTAAGTATAAATATGAAATAAAATCTCATGTGTGAATGAAAATGAAAAGGTTAAATATTATATAAATAAAAAAACTCATAAATTTAAGAATTTGATATTAAATTATGGTGTCAAATTCACTATATTATATATTGTGTTTTTTTTCTTTTTTAGGTGTGGCTTTCAATACTAAAAATATACAAAAACTGTTGTTAAAATAACAATCAAATCAAATGGAATTGCTTACATAAATCAATTGATGTTATTAATTAGACTTTACTACAATCTATTGTTTTTTATAAAATCATTTAGCAATATAGGGATATTAAATTAAACAAACTCTGGCATACACAAGCTACTTTTCAATACATTACATACGTAATTTTAAATTTACATGAAATGAAAATGTAAATAAAAATATATAAAAAAAATCAATATCATTATTATCAAACAATTAAGAAAAAAGATAATAAATGTCTTCATCATCAAGAATAAAGGTTTTATTACAAGAATAAAATAATAAAAAAAAATAAGATTTTCACAATCAATGATTAATTCAAGAAAGAAATTGTCTAAATCAACAATATAGTGATATGGTTTATTATTATTAAAATTTAAATTTATGAATTTCAGTTTATAGATATAGAAAATTTAACTATCAATGACTCGGTCAATAAAGATGACTAAAATTAGGTAATAATATTTGATAAAAAAAATGTGGAATACTTTATATATGAGAAATCGGTATTGGAACAGAGAAGGCATATAAAAGAATCATTGTTTTCAATTGCAAAAAATAAAATTTAATAGTATATCAGAAAAATGAAAAGGTGATGTTATGCTTTTAAAAGTTAATGAGAATAGATTAAAGATGTATCTAAAAAATTATGTTAAATCAAATAATTAAATATAAGTGATTAATGTGTTAAAATTAAAATTAAAATTTTTGAGTATTATTGGAGTTAATTTTTGATAGAAATAATTTTTGATAAAATTTTATTTATCTTCTAATCAAATTTTGAATTAGTAAGAAGTTTTTTTTCTATAAACAGAAGGTTAAGATAAAAAAGAAAATGTAATAAATTTTTTCCTTTGCACAATACTGCATTACGTTCATTTCAAAGCATGGTCACATGGAATTGGTCCATTACTGGATAAATCTATCGTAAACCCCACGAAACAGTTTGCAGTTGATCATGCAGGATCTGTAACTACTTATAAGTGATAACTACATGCTTGGTGAAACTTCAGGTCCTGGGGGAGCATAAAATCCTAGTTTTGAATTTAATTTTTCCAATTGAACTTTGAGGCGTGATATATGAAAACCGTTTTTATTTTTCACTTTTTCCGTTTGCTATAGAATATTTAATCAATTATTGTGATGTGAGAAGAAATATATCAGTGTGATTGGGATCGACAAAAGGGGTTACAACATAAATGGTGTCAGGAGATGTCCTACTCCCAAGTGTCATTTTCCTTGAGGTAATTAGTATTGCTTTGCTTGTGAGGCCTATTTCCTCTAATCATTACATTTTTCATTTTTGATCGGGCCTCTCATCATTACTCCAAAGCTGATATATAGAATTGAAAGGATTAGTTGTCACAGGTCAAGCCCCACCACCAACTACTCTTCACCGGCAACCAATACAATTGATACTAGGGGTTTTTATGTTTCTACTTTCTAGGACATATTTGAGAACCTAGAACTACATTTGGATTATACATCTTTCTTTCGCCCAATCCCTCAATCAAATATACGTAAATTGTTTTATGCACTTCATTTTTTGTTTTGTGTACTCCCAAAATTCCTAATATTCTCTTATTATCTTCTTTTTTCCAAGTAAATCTCAGTGGTCTCTCCTCCAAATCTTCATGACCATTGCACCTAAACACCACCACTGCAACCAACCAATGTCACCTTCGCACCGCACTAAACACCAATTACTGCCACCCACCATTGCGTTGCACCTCCTCCATATAGTTTTGGATGGTGTGACGTGGGGGCTCGTGGTTCACAATGATGTGCATGGTGGTGTAGTGTTGGCTTGTGTGTGTGGAGATAACATTGGTGGTGGTTGGGTGGAGGTGCGTGTGGTGGTCATGAACGTGTAGGGGAGAGGAGCTAGGATTTGCTTGGGAAAGGAAGGGTGAGAAGGAAATATTAGGAATTTTGGATGTGCATCAAGCAACAAAAATGGGGTTTATAAAGTCATTGCCTAAGCATTAAATGGAATTGGCCCATATTAGTAGACCCAATTGAAGCCCAAAACAAAATTACTATATTCACATCCAAATTTACTATTATAACCCTATGCGTGCTTTGAATTTTGTTTGTCCAAAAATACCCTTTGATTATATTGACAAATACACAACAAAAATGTGTTTTTGTTGTAAGAGAGGGTGAAAAAATACACAACACAAATAGTTTTGTTGTATACGGAAACATATTTTTATTGTTTATTTTTTTTGCACACCCTCTTATATAAAAAAACATGTTTTCATGTTGTTAATTTTATGAAAAAATATAATTAATTGCAGATATAATTAATTTTTTATAATTAATAATATATTTTTAATTATTCTTGATTTAATTATGATACAAATTATCTTAACGACAACAAACATTGTATTTTTAAATAACGCATAATTAATTGTGATATAACTTACATTTTCTATTTAAATTTGAATTAATAATGATACAAATTACCTTTTTTGTTGTTATCGAAATAATTATGATACAAATTAGTATCATGTTTAATTATATTACTATTAATAAAGGTAATTTAATTAATAATTAATTTTATTATTTTTTATTAATTAATTTTATTTCTTTTTATAAATTATAACTTCTACTTAATTATTCTAATTTAAATTATAGAATATAATTTATATGATACTTTAATTAAAGTATCAAATTGTATCACCATTAATTTAATTAATTTAAAATAAACTAATTTATATACATAATTAATTAAAAATTCATTAAAAAAATATGACCATAACACATTTCTATTGAGAAAAATACATGACAAAATCA